>NC_041395.2:140147890-140157890 GCF_900747795.2 Erpetoichthys calabaricus | reverse complement strand
AATTTTGAAATGAAACCTGCCTAACTTTTGTAAGTAAGCTGTAAGGAATGAGCCTGCCAAATTTCAGCCTTCTACCTACACGGGAATTTGGAGAATTAGTGATGAGTCAGTCAGTCAGTCAGTCAGTCAGTGAGTCAGTGAGGGCTTTGCCTTTTATTAGTATAGATTCATTCAGTGCCGCTGTCAACAATCATCAGCTCTAGATCCTCGTGAGCAACTGAAGATATGTGTAACTTGTACAATTATAGGGAGACACGAATCTTCCTGCTGTATCCTTAATTTCAGTTAATGCAAGATTATTTTAAATGTCCAATAAGGGAATACATTTGGCTAACAGTTTACATGGAGATTCATAACACACAAATTTGTTATTGAATAATATTTATTATTTAAGAACTAATATTACTTTAGAATAGTATTATTCGCAAGATGGTATAGATGTTTTATAAAATAGTTGTCATTGCATTATATTAAAACAAGTAGCCCCCCATAATTTGTGTGGAGTTCTGATGTGGCATCACATATTTTAGTGCAATTATGATTAATATTGAATGAGTGCAGTGCTGTGAAAATGGTTGTTTTTTTTTTAATTAAGAGCAATATTTTGTTCCAGATGTTCCAAATACTGTTGTTAACTGTTTATTACTAATCAAGTTTTTCTTCTTAAATGTCATTCTGTGATGATGCATAAGTTATGAAGTCACCATGTAGACAACTTTCAAATAAAGTGTCACTGAAATTTGTCACATTATATTAATGTTCCCTGTGCATAGTGAAGTATTTTCTACAAGAAGCCACCACTTCAAATATATCAGTACACACTAATTCAGTCAAGAAAAAAAATGATATTGTATTGGGGCATTGTAAATTGGAATCGAATCTAATTGAATTGGGATATCAGTGCTGGTACCCAACCCTAGATACCTATATCTTTATGCTATAATGCAGGTCTGTATCCAGCAGGTTAACAAAAGCAAATTCAGCCATTGTATTTTACTTATCAAAAAACAAGGTACAGATTAAAGTTGTGGGCAGCAGAGGTTTTTAAAAAATAATCAGTACCCATTACAACAGATATGCCAACGCCTTCCAGAAATTATTCTGTTGAAGTTGTGTTGCCTTTGTTTCAAATTGAAAAGATTTGAAATATAGTTTATGGAACTGTTGTAACAAGGTGAGGCTTCACGTTACCTAATTCACCAGCCAAATCATGGCTGTTCGACTATGCAGTACTGTATATGCTGCATCTGTTTCACTATCTGTGTCAATGTCTGATGACCAACTCATATCGTCATTACTATTGCTCAATTAGAGCAATGGTTCAGTTTCAGTTTGTTTTAAAAGTTACTATATGGTTGAATGCCCCACTGTACTCATATTGATGGGTAACCATATAGTTACCATAAACTGGCACAATGTATAGAAATATCCATAATTTTTTCAGCATGATGCTATTTCATCCGGTAGATGGCAGCAAAATACTGTCACAAGAGTTACACTAGCTTAACACTACTATAAAGGATTACACATCATCCTGAGTCTGACTTTAGTGTAACCATTTTTATATAGAACTCAGAGTCCAAGTCATGCTAGGGGTTAATTCCAAGGAAGTTTATACATTTAAGGCGTTTACACACCTGTATAATAGAACTTTTAGGTGATGTTTACATTCACGTCTTTATCTTTCATTACTGCTATTTAAGGTTTTATTATGTGCTTTCATTTTTACATAAATGTGCAACCTTTGTTTTCTTAATGTAGCAGAACCCAAACTTAATATTGCCATGTTTAATATTTTTTCATATTTTACGTTTTTGAGTGGTGGCGATGGCAATTTATAAGTTATAAAAGTTTTAGAAGTTTTTTTTTTAAAAAAAGGAATGTTTCATAATATGAAAGGCAATAATCATCAATTTTTAATTTTGTCATAATGTTGCACCCTCTGTTTATAAGTAGTATAAATAAGGTTATAAGCCGGCAATTAATATTTTTACATTTATTGATCTGTATATGTTAAAGTGTTATGTATCTTCAAGTTTAGAAAGAAATGAAATAGAATACTTTTTGTTTTGTACAAATAATATTTCTTTATTGGAGTGTATATTTAAACAAAAATTGTCCACCAATATTGATTTCTTTACAAAAAAGATATTTGAAAATTGAAAAGTATGCTCTCAACATCACATAATTTAATGTGTGAAAGACTACTTTAGTAAGTAAGATTTAGGACGTTTTTTGATAATCTCTGCTACGGCAATATTCCGTTAAGTGTAGATATAAACTTTCTTTGTGTTGTCTATATTTTCCTTCATGCAGTGCTAAGCGATATTGACAAAATTCATTCTCACATTATTTACATAATATATCAAGATATTACTATATTTGATATTTAAATAAATGTTAATAAAGATAATAATACTGTGTGTCCAAAGCACTGGTACTCTATATCAAAAAGGTATATTGCAAACTTTATACAGTATTTCAGAATTTAACTAGACAAAAAACTATTTCCAGAAAGAGAATTTACTTTTATGTTTATGTATTATAACTGATTCTTTTAAAACAATTTAAATTATATTTGCAGACATTGACATTGTAATGAAAGCATTAACCAAAATGACATTATAATTAACTTTTATTGAACACTATTTTATTTTACTGAACACTATATTTCAAATGTGCAAAACTGCCCAAAACAATAACCACCAAAAAACTGCTCATTCAGATTGACAGATACTTTGGTTCTACTTGCAGTGCAGATGTAGAGATCATATGCTTTTATTAACACAGTATGCTGAGAATTGTCACATGTTGTGGGACTGAAAGACAAGCTTATCTGTATTCTTGGCTTGAGTGATGCTCTATACCAAGTAACAATACTGTTTCCATCTGTGCTAAATGCCCTTTCAGATGGGGCACTAGTTGCAAGAATATATACTGTAAGTATTTCTTTGTAAGGTGACACACTGCAGGTAAATTGTATTTATTGGGTTTCCACCATTGTACAGGATCATACTCAGCTCTCCAAAGACAGTTTTAGAACAGTTTCTCATATGCATGTCTGCTGGCAAGGCCAATTTCTGATTTTTCGAGCTTTCTTAACCCTGTTATATACATGAAACTTTCAGGAAACACTATCTTTAGTGACCTGGCATATATACACTCAAAGTCTGCACTGAAAGTCTTTTAAAATGGGCAGAAATTAGTTGTCTTGCGGCCAGTTGCACTGCAAGTTTGCAGGCTCACTTCGTAACATATCTGTCGCCTGATGGTTGATGTGGGGATCATTTAAAACCACCCACTGACTGTGACTCCAAAAAATGCAGTTGTTTTTAAGATTTGCCCAACCCCCAAAAGCCTAAATGTCAAACTCCGCCCATGATCCCACCCCTTGACTTGTGCTGCTGTAATGAGATAATCAATATTATTCACTTTACCTGTCAGTGATTTTAATTCTGTGGCTGTTTATTATTGTTATTATTATTATTATTATTATTATTATTATTACTATTTCACAGGGTCTCATTTATTTTCTGACTATTGAAGAGCATTTTAAGGTTTGTTTTTATTTACATTGCTCCACATAGCTAATTCTTATGCATTTGGCCTGCACTGTTTTCCCTTACACCAGTGTTTCTCATACTTAATGGGCTGGCACGAGGGTACATGGTGCTCCTAGTCAAAGTTGGGTGCAAGCAGTCATGAGGCATGCATATTATCAAACATTGAGTCATCTGTTGATCACCATGTGCATGACCACTTTTGAAATAGATGTCTGAGGAAATTGTCATGTGTGCAACCGCATTTAAAATTGACATCTGGGATGGAGATGCCCCTGTTGGAGATTGACGCCCATATGCAGTGCTGTAGGGGTAGTTCTTTGATAGTGTTTGTCTCCCGCAAAGTCATGGCACTCCTAGGCCAGTGCCTACTTGGCCTATGCCTAGAGCCAGCAATTACAAACCATTCCCTCTGGTAAAGCAAACATGATCAGTGGTTACCTTTGGTTAAACTAGCTCACTTAGAAACGGGGAAATATATCACTTAGGCAACCCCCATACCCCAGTTGCATAACATTGACCTGATGAACCGTCACACTGATGACAACCCGTGACCCATTGGTGGCATCCCATGACCTGATGCAGTGTTTAAGAAAAACTGCCTTACATGGGCCTGGCATGTAGACGCTGATACTCAATGATTGGCTTGTGCTACTCTGTACATATATATAAAAATAAAATATGTATGTGTGTGTCTGTGTGTGGCCAAATCTTGGCTATCAAATGAAAACGCCATCAACAGACATTTGGACATAAATCCAGGATATGCAAACTTAAAAAGAACATGTTCATAATAAATTAACTGTACACCCTATACCCCCCCACTCCTGATCACACTGACTTAGCCACCCCCCCCCCCCACATAATTTTTTGCTATATATTGCCTTTGATTCTTGTAAGTCTAACCATTATCCTCTGATGAAGACCCCTGGCAGGGGTTGAAAGCTCAGGAATAAAACTACTTTATGATATGTGATTCATTTTTCTCCCTTTGTGGATCTCCAGCTGCAAATATATATGTATGTATATATGTATTGTGAGAAGAAGGGACAAGAGACATGGCAAGGTTTGGGGCAGTTACCCGTATTATTTAGTATCCTGGCTGCAAAAGTAAATGCTTTGTAGTTTAGTCAAGTTTACAAGACATAGTCCAAAACAGAACTGACTTCCAGGGAAAAGGTGTGAGGCTTTATAGGAAGTTTGGGGGAAGTGATGTTGTCCTTGGGGCCGGGACTGGAAGTGATGTCGCCCTCGGGACAGGAAGTGATGTGTCCCGAGTCAAGGCGGTGGCTCCTGGTGGGATTTCCCGGGAAAGGCCTGCAGGGAAAGAGCGTCAGTGCCCCCCGCCCCCCCCCGGGCAGATGTATTACCATTCATCTCTAAACCCTTCAGCTGCCTCCTATTCACACGTGTGTGACAGTATATATACTGTATATATGTATGTATGTATATATATGTGTATATCTATGTTGTCACAAAAACGAGACATAATCACATAAAGGTTTGGGGCAGCCACCCGTATAATTTGGTATCCTGGCTGCAAAGTTGCTTTTTTCTCAAAATATACAGCACTGATGTGCATACAACCGAGTCCAAAACAAGACTGAGGGAATAGGGAAAAGGGACAGGCTTTTAAAGGGGAAGACAGGAAATGAGATCATAAGGATCGGGCTCATGTTCTTCAATCATTGGTTCGAGCCCGGACGTGACATCAAAGGGGCTGGAGCTGATAAGGTCTCATTTCATTGGCTCGGTCCCGGAAGTGATGTCAAGAGAGCCAGGTGGAATCTCCCGTGGATGGTCTTTGGAAAGGGAGAAAAAGAGTCAGTGCACTTTGCCACATCCCGGCATGCCTCAGAACTGCCTTCACTCAAGCCCTTTAGCTGCCTCCCATGCGCACGTGTGTGACAAGGCCCCCCCCCTTAGCCCAGACCCGTTGGGTCGGGCAACCCTAACCGAGAGGTCGTGAACCCGAGAAAGAGCATCAGCGTTGGCATGGAGAGCACCTCGGTGATGAACGAGCGAAAACTTATACGGCTGTAGATCAAGAAACCACCGGGTGACCCGCGGATTCGACTCCTTGTGCAGGGCCATCGACTGTAGAGGTGCATGGTCCGTGACAAGGGTGAATTCCCGGCCCAACAGGTAGTACCTAAGCTGAGTAGTCGCCCATTTGATCGCCAAAGCCTCCCTTTCCACCACTGCATACCTGGTCTCCCGGTCCAACAGTTTCCGGCTCAGGAACATGATGGGGTGTTCCACACCATCGACACTTTGGCTCAGCACGGCCCCCAGGCCTGTGTCCAAAGCATCCGTCTGGAGGATAAAAGGCAAAGAAAAGTTAGGTGCCATCAAAATAGGTGCGGACGTAAGGGCCTGCTTCAAGTCACTAAATGCAGCGCCTGTCTTCTCAGTCCATACCACAATGTTCGGGGCCCTCTTCTTTGTCAAATCAGTCAAGGGCGTCGCTCTCTCTGAGAACCAGGGTACAAACCGGTGGTAGCACCCCGCTAACCCAAGAAAGGCTTGGACCTACCGCTTGGTTCGCGGACGGGGCCATTTCAGAATGGCATCTACTTTGGAGCACTGTGGCCTTACGGTACCCCGACCCACCAGGTAGCCTAAATATTTGGCTTCGCTCAATCCAAAGAAGCATTTCTTGGGATTAATCCGGAGCCCGACCTCACCAAGTGTCCGCAATACCGCTCGGACATGCTGTAGGTGTTCCCTCCACGTGCTGGAATAGATGACCACGTCATCCAGGTAGGTAGCACTGTATGCGTTATGAGGCCGGAGCACTTTGTCCACCAGACGCTGGAAGTTTGCTGGAGCCTGTGTAACCCAAATGGAAGGACACGATACTGCTAGTGTCCGCTAGGGGTGCTAAACGCGGTTTTAACCTTTGCGGAGTCCGTTAAAGGAACCTGCCAGTACCCCTTCGTCATGTCCAGTGTGGTCAAATATAGAGCCTGCCCAAGTCTCTCGAGGAGGTCGTCCACTCGCGGCATTGGATAGGCATCAAATTGGGAGACTTGATTAAGCCGACGGAAGTCATTGCAAAACCTCCAACTCCTGTCAGGCTTACCGACCAGCACAATGGGACTGGACCAGGGACTATAACTTTCCTCAATTACTCCTAGTTCCAGCATGCGCTTGATCTCAAGCTCCACTTCAGCTCTTTTTGCCTCGGGAAGCCGATATGGGCGTTCTCGGACAATAACCCCGGGGTATGTCACAATGTTGTGCTCAACCAGAGAGGTCCTTCCGGGGATCTCACTGACTACCTCCCGAATAGACCGGATAATTGTTTCAAGCTCCTGCCGTTGTTGGGGACTTAAATCCGCACCGAAGTTAAGGCTAGCCGTGTGAGCGAAGAGTGATATTAGGATATTAGGATATCTAATATGCCCGGGGTTGTCGCCCATACAGTAATTCAAAAGGGGAGAACCCCGTGGAGGCTTGTGGGACTTCCCGATAGGCAAAAAGGACGAGGGGGAGGAGCTGATCACAGTTCCTTCCATCCTTGCTGACCACCTTATGCAGCATTTGTTTGAGAGTCTGATTGAACCTCTCCACTAAACCGTCAGTTTGAGGATGATACACCGCGGTCTTTAAATGCTTTATTTTCAGTAACTTGGCAGTCTGTTTGAACGTCTCCGAAGTGAAAGGTGTCCCCTGGTCCATCAAGACTTCCTTGGGGATACCCACGCGCGTAAAGACCCCTAGTAATTCCCGTGCGATGGCTTTAGAAGTGGCTGAGCGCAACGGAACATCTTCGGGGTATTTGGTAGCATAATCCACGAGGACTAGGATGCACTTGTGTCCTCGGGCTGAGGGCTCTAGAGGTCCGACTAAATCGACCCCAATGCAAAGGAAGGGAATGTCAATCAGGGGAATAGGAACGAGAGGAGCACGGTCCTTTCTTGGAATTTGTCGCAATTGACACTCCGGGCAGGAAGTGCAAAAGCGACGAACCTCCTCATTGATTTCCGGCCAGTAGAAACGGAGCTTGATCCGCTCCAGGGTGTTCTCGGTGCCCAAATGGCCGCCTAGGAGGTGGGCGTGTGCTAACTCACAGACCTGCCGGCGGAAGGTTTGCGGGATTAGCAGTAGCCTTCTCTCCTGCCCATCATGCATTGCTACGCGATAGAGAAGGTCGTTGTCTAACACAAAGTGAGGACCCTGTGGCATCGCTGGCGGTTGACTAGGACCACTGCATTTTTTGCAAATTTCAGGGAATCGTCACTCCAATGCTCCCTTTTAACACTAGAATTACCAGAGCCTACGAAAAAACTCGTAAATCCGTCCCACCTTAAATCGCGTCTTAAAACCGTTTGCACCTCTCCGCCAGAGTCCTTTGTCATCTAAATGTGCTGATAAACAAAAGCTACTAGCAGCCAGCTATTCCATCCCCCCACCGACTTAGAACGAATTTCTCCTAGCTCATGCCTTGCCTTGATTTGATTATCTGGGATTGAAGTGGAGTTTTAGAGTGGAAATAATATAGTGTTATTTGGAATACACGCATTTCATGTGTGTTCCGTTTCTATAATAGTCTGTGCAAACACATTTTTAAAACAGAAACGTTTTTCATATTCTAATAGTAAATGACAAAATGTAGGCATAAACTATATAACGTATGAAGCCTGAAGTCCATATATCAAAGAAACACTTTCACAAAAGGTACAAATAAGAGAACACGTGCGCTTTTATTCAAAAATATAACTGCACAAAAAAAAGCCGCGTTAGCATGCCACATTGACACTCTTACTACAACCGCCGCAGAGGCGTAATGGTATCAGCTCCTGACTGGGAAACAGAGGGTGGCGAGTTCGATCCTGCATGGCTCCACTTCGAGAAGTGAACTGCTCTTATTCTTACAATTTTAGAATAACAACATAAATTTGATTTCAGTCTGTAACAGCCGGTGTAACTTATGATACTGGTAAAGGTTAGCTTTTTTTTTTTTTTTTTTTTTAATTCACTTTTCATTCTTGCAGTCGCATTCAGAATCAATCCATACAACCCCATCTGACATAAGGATGCGCTATTGGTCTGCAGTGTACCACGATGCATACTACCGCCCCCCCACCCCCCAAAGGGTTCTGACACACAAACGCTGGCGAAGCTGCCTTCTTCGTATCTCACCGTCACTTGAAATCAGCAGTTCTTAGCATTGCACCACGCAAGCTGTCGTATCAACCACCAACTGTAACTTGCTTTTTTTATTCTTCGGTTATAGTCTTGAATAAAAGTGCACTTTTATTTATGTGAAAACAGCTGTGTCAGATGGGGTTGTATGGATTGATTCTGAATGCGACTGCGAGAATGAAAAGTGAATTTAAAAAAAAAAAAAAAGCTAACCTTTACCAGTATCATAAGCTACACCGGCTGTTACAGACTGAAATCAAATTTATGTTGTTATTCTAAAATTGTAAGAATAAGAGCAGTTCACTTCTCGAAGTGGAGCCGTGCGGGATCGAACTCGCCACCCTCTGATTCCCAGTCAGGAGCTGATACCATTACGCCACCGCGGCGGTTGTAGTAAGAGTGTCAATGTGGCATGCTAACGCGGCTTTTTTTTTTGTGCAGTTATATTTTTGAATAAAAGCGCACGTGTTCTCTTATTTGTACCTTTTGTGAAAGTGTTTCTTTGATATATGGACTTCAGGCTTCATATGTTATATAGTTTATGCCTACATTTTGTCATTTACTATTAGAATATGAAAAACGTTTCTGTTTTAAAAATGTGTTTGCACAGACTACTATAGATACGGAACACACATGAAATGCGTGTATTCCAAATAACACTATATTATTTCCACTCTAAAACTCCACTTCAATCCCAGATAATCAAATCAAGGCAAGGCATGAGCTAGGAGAAATTCGTTCTAAGTCGGTGGGGGGATGGAATAGCTGGCTGCTAGTAGCTTTTGTTTATCAGCACATTTAGATGACAAAGGACTCTGGCGGAGAGGTGCAAACGGATTTAAGACGTGATTTAAGGTGGGACGGATTTACGAGTTTTTTCGTAGGCTCTGGTAATTCTAGTGTTAAAGGAAGCCGGCGTCTCTCTAAATTGGAACCGTAAAAGGGAGAGAGGGTCTGAACCGACCTCAAGGGGCGTAGTTTCCTCCCGTTCCGTCTCGGCACTGGTGGATGACGTATCAGCACGCGACGGCCCGGGAGTTGCCACGTCACTCAGGGTGGCCGCTTCGTCTCTCTCTGCCGGCTGATTACACGGCGTGGAAGCAGCTTGAGACGGCTCATCCCCGTCCATAACTAGGCCCAAGTTAACCCCAGGAGTGGTATGTGTCTCACCGCTTTTGATATTAGACCAGTCCCGCCCTAGTTTCACCGGGTGTGGAGGATCTGGGAGGACCGCCACAGTTAATTTCTGAACCGATCCTCCGTAACTGATGATACAAGCAGCGGACCTG
>NC_041395.2:140135390-140137890 GCF_900747795.2 Erpetoichthys calabaricus | reverse complement strand
AGAACACGCGACATGACCCGGCAGTTAAAAATTTATCGCTCCAGCAATTTTAACTCTGTTACAAAGTCATCTAATATGGTATTGCAAACGGCAGCGGGAGCGTTTCTATAAACTCAATTTAAACTTACTGTTTACACTGTGCTTTGAAGATGTATAGTATGTGACACGTGTTTCGCCGTAATTGTGGGCTCATCAGGAGTACACAGTCACTGCACTCCCTTACGGGAATCGATCCTCGGACGTAGAGGCGAAGCCCCTAACGTTGTGCCACGGCGTGAGGTTCGTTCATTTGACAGCATGTAGATCGGGGTAATTACATTGCAGGCATTCGTAGTCTGATTCACAATCTGATTGTATGGGTGGTTACCTACCAGGTAACGCTTGTGGTTGGTGAGCAAGTCGGCTAACTTCTGCCACGGTGCCCTCTTTCAGTTGCGAGAAGCAGATCATACAATGGTTGAAATCTATAATAATAAAAGGCAAAGCCCTCACTGACTGATTCACTCACTCACTGACTGACTGACTCACTCATCACTAATTCTCCAACTTCCCGTGTAGGTGGAAGGCTGACATTTGGCAGGCTCATTCCTTACAGCTTACTTACAAAAGTTAGGCAGGTTTCATTTCGAAATTCAAAGCATAACGGTCATAACTGGAACCTCTTTTTTGGCCATATACAGTAATGGACTGCAACTCACTGGCCGTGGGAGGCGGGGTTGCGGGGGTTGCGTATCACATCATCACGCCTCCCACGTAATCACGTGAACTGACTGTGAAGGAGAAAGGACGGCCTTATATGGCGTTCGTTTATAAAACAGCGGACAGGCGACATCAGCGCAAGAGGCGAAGCCACCGTTTAAAAAAGGTTTACTTTTCTTCTTAATAAAAATTTTAAAGCAGTACTTCGCCACTGTGAAGCGCGGGTATTTTGATATATATCAAAATATATCACGTCATCACGCCTTCCACGTAAGCACGTGAACTGACCCGCTGCCGTTTGCAATGCCATATTCGCGAGATACAAGTTTAATGAGAAGACACGAGGTATAAACGACAGTTTGGATCACATTGTAACAGAGTTAATATTGCTGTAGCGAGAAACTTTTAACTGCCGGGTCTTAGCTAACATTAAATAAACCCGTGGACATCGCAACATCACACAAGAGAGCGGCTCACGTGAAGTGACTGAACGCAGCAGGAGTGATCACTTCCATGAATCAAACCTGTTCAAATAACACATTACACAATTGATAAGGTATGAAAACATAATGAAAAAAAGCATGGTATAAACCGTAACTTTAAATTAAGTTTATAGAAACGCTCCCGCTACCATTTGCAATACCATATTAGCCCCCGCGAAGCGCGGGGATTTTGCTATATATATTAAACTATTTCAACCATTCTATGATCTGCTTCTCGCAACTGAAAGAGGGCATCGTGGCAGAAGTTAGCCGGCTTGCTGACCAACCACAAGCGTTACCTGGTAGGTAACCACCCATGCAATCAGATTGTGAATCAGACTACGAATGCCTGCAATGTAATTACCCCGATCTATATGCTGTCAAATGAACGAACCACACGCCGTGGCACAACGTTAGGGGCTTCGCCTCTACGTCCGAGGTTCATTTCCCGTAAGGAAGTGCAGTGAGTGTGTACGCCTGATGAGCCCACAATTACGGCGAAACACGTGTCGCGTACTATGCATCTTCAAAGCACGGTGTAAACCGTAAGTTTAAATTGAGTTTATAGAAACGCTCCAGCTGCCGTTTGCAATACCATATTCGCGAGATACAAGTTTAATGAGAAGACACGAGGTATAAATGAGACTTTGTAACAGAGTTCAAATTGCTGGAGCGAGAAACTTTTAACTGCCGGGTCATGTCGCGTGTTCTCGGGTAGGTACACCAAAAAATGTATACATTTATGCATGTAATGGGCAAACAAAAAATGTACTATACCCGAAAGCACTGCAGTAGTACTCAATGTATCTTTACTTCTTAAATGTTAATGTTTTACTGTTTAATAATTTATACGCTTCTTATATGTTGTTCAAATTCTTTTATCAAAATACCAGTAACAGCGCACTGCACGATAACATGGAGTGAATACACTTCACATGACCATTCATGTTATTTATCCTCTTTCTCTGTATGTTTACCATTCGTTTGCTCAGAGGTTGATGCGCTTGCTGCTTAATGAGCAGCTCTTCACCCTAGCGTCCCGCTGCTTCTCTTCTTTCGTCGGCATCTTTTCCCGTTAAAACTGATTAAGTTAGTTTTTGTGTTGCGAAAACTTAGTATGGTGCGCACAGCTGTGAGTTGATTCTACAATAAAATAAAATAAAGATAAAAAGAGTAATAAAATCATCACCCTGAAAGCGAATAGTACACGTGGCGCAGTATATGTGTACCACATTTCAAGTCAATAGATGAAACGGTTTGTGAGCTACAGGTGATTTAAAATCCTGGACAGACAAACGACTAGCCACGGTAGCATATTA